>NW_027279868.1:200000-233786 GCF_046629955.1 Centroberyx affinis
TATGGTGCAGACACTTTTAGGCAATGCTACCACTCTCTTTTGGGGAATTATCAAGTCAAGTTTTGTCCTAGATAAGAGTCTTACTCCCCTCTGAGGGCAATTTGAGACACGGGAAGTTACAGCAGAGTTGGGGTTTGGGGCTACAGTGTGTGTGCGTGTGCATGAGTGTGTGTGTGTACACGTGCGTGCGTGCGTGTGTGTGTGTGTGTGTTCAAACGTGTGTGTCTGTTTGTAGAGGCACTTGAGCATTTGTGCATGTGTGCATTTCTATATTTCAGTGTGTGTGTGTGTGTGTGTGTGTGTGTGACAGAGAGAGAGAGGGAGAGAGAGAGAGAGAGAGAGAGAGAGAGAGAGAGAGAGAGACACAGAGAACGGGAGTACTCACTCTGTTGATTAGCTCTCCAACCATGCCGGTCCAAGAGCCATTGGGCTCTGGGGCTCCGTACAGGCCGTCATCCACCAGTTTGATCTTGAAGGAGAATTTCAAGATGTCTGCCAGCTCTCTCAGCATGTCAACACAGAAGCCCTCATACTGGTCGTTGCCCTGGAACTCCTGGTAGTTTCCCTTACGCATCACATACGGATTCTCCTAAACACAGGAGACACATGAGGGGTTTCATTCCAAAACACAATGCATTCCAGTTTGAGAAAAGACTGCTCACTAAAATTCACTGCTTAGTATTTCAGAAACAGAGAATCGTATTATGGAAAAAGGTTACTGTGTTGTGGGCAATTATCTTAAGATAGCTAATAACTTAAAATGATATTCCGGTGTGAGCTGCTGTTAGCATGTAAGCACTCATTTTGTGAAAGCAGGTGTCACAATTTTCAAATGGCAAATGCCACCTGAATTAAACCAAATGCTTATTAATAGGGATACAAAATGGCAGCTGCAATATGGCTGCAGAAGTCGGTGTGACATTAAGTGCGAGCCAAGGATCGTCAGTGTCATATTACATGATATCATAAAGCAGCGTATATCAAGTGTTTCTGCACATCTATGCCATGTGATGGAGCAGTATCATGCGAAAGACTGATTTATTGATATGACATTGCTCATATGGCAGCCAGACGGAGACAAGCTCTATTATTTTGATATCATCGGAATAGCAGGACTTTCACTGTTTGAATTCAGTGGCACTTTCTCAGTGCTCTATCAGTTTCTGTGACAGTCACGGTGACAGCAAAATTAGCAGAAACAGACAGCGGCACAGCAGGCGCCGCGGCCATGCAGTGACAAGAGAAAACACTATGACCTCCCCAGCATGCTGGTCCAGAAGGTAACTGCGACCTTACCAGTATGGTGGTGACGATGAGGGTCTTGTTGGCCAGCGTCTCTGACACATTAATATCCAGACTGGTGGAGTTCATTGCCAGGGTGTTGTTGGAGTACCAGATCCCGATCTGACAGAGAGCAAGCAAGAGAAAATCAATGGCTACTGTGTGATAAATAATGTACTGTTAAGCTCTTGTGTTAACAGTTTACTGCAGCAGCGGCCCAGACACCATCTATTGCAATTAAGTCAGGGTAGTAAGTATATTCAACCTATTGGGTTATTTCCTAGAGTGCCTTTGCATGTTTAATATTACTGTGCCTTGCTTTGGTATCCACACAATTACATACTGTATATCCCCATTGATTTAATTGTCCCCATTAGAGCTATATACCTGCAGCAGTGTGCAAACCGTTAAAAAAAAGCTGCTATTAAAGAGCAGGGCAAAGAGCAGGTACAAGATGGCAAAGAAGATAATGAAAAGCATTCATGATCAGGACTTTCACTGCCATGTCTATTTCCCTTTACTAACATCTTTCTTAAATTGCATAAGAACCAGCACACATATTTCCATTTTATGAGGACAATAAAGGCAGTTAAGATACATAAGTGTGTGATTATGACCTAGAAGGTGTTCAGGGGCTGTGGGTGAGGAATTGAAGCTTGCAGAGCCATTTCTTTGTGAGATAATACTGTACATTGTTCAATAGGTCAGATGAGAGGTAATGACTCCACAGACAGAATCGCAGCTTTTTCTACGACGCTTTTTATCCTGACTTGACATTTAAGAGTGGTCTTTTTCTCTGTGAACCAATGCTCCCACACTGTAGGAAGAGAACTGCTGTGCAGAAAGGTGTGAAGACTTTCACAGTTAAAATGTTAATTGTCGCAACCTAACTCACACTGAGTTAAAGTGTAGATTTGAGTATGATTATCAAATGACATTTAGTGTTAACATGGAAGGCAGTTAGCCTACACTTAGATCCCTGTAAAACATATTAAGGGAAGGTGGAGACAAAGTGTTTCCTCCAGCCAATGAACCGTGATGCAATTGCCCCCATCTGGATCTGTAGTGATGTGTGCACTTACACTTCATTAAATCGTAATTTTGAAATGCAGGTGAAATGCATTTTCTATCCTTTTCAACTTTCCTCTATCTGACGCTCAGTAGAGTCTGCACTGACAGAATGTACTAACTTGGTCCTAAAAACCTCCCTGGCTGGGTCTGCTGATATTTTGGTTCCAGGCAGACCTGGTCCAAATACCATTAGCAAATCTGTGGTGGCTTGTTACCAAAAGGTCACTAGATCAAATCCCCAGACCATCTGAGAAAGTCTGGTCCAAGAATGAGTAACTCTCTTGCCCTCTGTCAAAACCTCTACGTTCAAGGTCTTTGAGCAGTGCACTTGAACCCCATTGTTCCTGTTACACTGCTCAGTGGCAAACAGTGTAAGTCTGAGGTTGTTTTGGTCAGCTCCCAGGAGTGAATGTGTCTAACAATATGAAGGGAATGCAGGGAGCTGCTGAAAAAGAGCATGCACACTCAGAAAAAATCTTTCCTGCATCATAAATAAAATTTCAGAGGTACCAGAATGATGGTGTCACTACATATGACAACGCATAGGTGCCGGGAAGCAGGACTGTAGTCAAGACCACTTTAGTCAAGACCAAGTCAAGACCAAGACCAGAGCAAATCAAGTTCTATTCAAGACCAATACCAAAATAGGCAATAAACACTGTACATGTCTCTTCAAATGTAAAAAATAATAATAATAATAATGATAATAATAATTAAGGAGTTTCTTATGGATGAACAGATCTGCAATCCACTCTTTACTTTACCCTTCAATATCCAACTATCAATGCATAGGAAGTGACCAATCATTGCAAGTTTTAGGCCACATCACAGGTTTCTGCAGGTGAAATCCCTTAAATTGTTTGTAGTGCAGGGGAGAAAATAAACCAAACATCAGTAGAATTACTAATTTTTATGTTTGTAGATAGGCAGGCAAAAGTCGAGTCAACTCTCGAGTCAAAATTGGCATGAGACAGAGATAAGTCAAAACGGTCTCAAGCCCTGCCAGAAAGTTTAGAAACAAACTATTTGAAAGTCAATTGATGGAGTAAACTAATGCAGCTTATTTAGTCCACCCCTCTGGTACTCCAGTCAGGGTGAAACAACAGCTACTCTTTATCAGGTGGAAGGCATCAAAGCAACTTCACAGAGGAAAAGGATTTGGTTACTATCAGCTGGGCTCAGTCTGTGATGAGGCTGACCTCAGTGTTAAACGCCTCCCCAGGCGAAGTTAAATCAGATGGGTGACCTGTAACTTGCCCAATGCCTATGGGCGATCTGATCTGGCTGCTGCATGATAACAGGTGACTCCTGACCTCTTTGTGTCCGCCTCGGTGTTTCTCCAGGATCCTCAGGGTGTAGTTGGTCCTCTGACCTTTACTGTTGAACTCCACACGGCCTGTCAGACCATCGTACTCCACCTGGCAGACAGAGGGAGAGAGAGAGAGAGAGAGAGAAAGAGAGGTAGTAAGATGGGGGGGGGGGGGGGTGAGAGAGGGAGATATGGAGGACAAGAGAGAGGGTGAATGAGGGAAAGAGAGTGAGGGGGAGAGAGGGGGGGAAGCAATGGGAATAGACAGAGAAAAAGAGACAAAAAAAGAGAAAAAAGAGACTGTGAGATAAATACAGTTAATCCCCACCCTTCTGTATAAAGTCAAACATTGTTCCTCACACTATCCGTTGCGATTAAGTAAACAGATACTATCTACAGTGATTAGGAAGAGAGGGGAAAAGACAAAGAGAGAGCGAGAGAGAGAGAGAGAGAGACAGTGAGTGTCTGAGACCGGCCCAGACGGGGACGATCAACTTCGGACAACTAGGAGAAAGTGACTGAGCGAGAGGCTCAAATAGACTAGCACAGACAGTCAACAGCTCCCTAATAAGACTCAGAACTCCACCTCGCAGCTCCACTCTGCCACTCCAAAGCCCAGGTGCTGGCAGAGTTAGCGGGAGCTAAGATGAATGGCACGGTGGTGAAGATGGAGCGCGCCATGAGGTTGACTAACAAAGACAGATGTCAGGCCGGTGGGGAGGAGACAATGAGAGATGGGGCTCGGGCGACGCTGACGACAGGTCGTCGATGAAACGCACAGGCGACCAGAGATGGGAGATGACAAGGAATAACAAGAGAGAGAGGTTACATGCACATGTGATGAGGATGGTACAGTATATAGTTGTACTGAAGTTGCATTGTTGCTACTGTACAGGAGAAACACACAGTCTGATGAGAACATATGGAGCGTATGGATAGAAGTACTGTACATATATTGGCTACAATAGATATGGATGGCACTAGTGTGAAGATGTGAAAAATTCAATTGAAACCATATAAAACAGCGTACATCTAAGTTCCTTATGACACCATATTTCCTCTGTCTTACATACAGTATGTGTGTGTGTGTGTGTGTGTGTAAGCAGGCATATTAGTGAGTGAGCGAACAGTATGTATGCACACAAGCCGGCGCCTTTATAGAGCTCACCATGCGCAGGTAGTTCATAAGGCTGGTCCCATGTTGCCAGATCTGAGGCGAGGTGCAGCTGAGCGGCTTCACTCCGATTTCCTGACTGCGGTTCAATTCCCTTACCGCCCCCACCACCACATGCACCGCATCAAACATCAGCGCTGACGAGAGCTGTGGAAGGGAGTGAGGAAACACAAGAGAACGATGGGGGAGGCAGGGAGGGAGGGAGGGAGGGAGGGAGGGAGGAGGACAGCAGGAAGGGTGGAGGGATGGAGGAGAAACACAAGGAAGAAACAAAAGGAGTCCAGGGAGAAGACGTGAGGAAGGACGAGGAGGGAGGCGTGAAAACAGAGGATCGAATGGTTAGGAGGGAGGAAAAAGTGGCAGAAAGAGAGGAGTAGAGAAATGAGGTTAGAGTAAAACAGTGGGGAGGAGACACAGAAGGATACATCAATACACATTAAATACAAACCAAAAGCCAGCTGAATCTTTTTAACTGCAGCATGAATCACGAATCAATGTGAGGAATAAACTATGTTTTATGGTTACGTTGCATAACAAAGCTTTTACTGTATATCGCTTCCTGAATGTGTGCATGCATGTACATTTGTGTGTGTGTGTGTGTTTGTGTGTGTGTGTGTGTGAGACTGACCGCAGGGCCAGGGTACGTGAGGTCACAGCCCTCCCTCCAGGAGAGGTTGAGGCTCCTAATGAACTCCAGGTAGAAGGGGTGGGTGGTGTTAAACATGGAGAAACCCACAATATTGGACTGATCATCCACTATATCATCTAGTCTCAACAGGGGGAAGTCCTGGAGAGGAGGGGGGGGGGGGGGGGGGGGGGGGAGGGTGGTGGGAGGAGGAGAGAAAATTCAGGTGAGTGACAACATGTGTATCAAATCTGGGCACAGAATAAAAATACCGTTGAAAGAGGAGCATGATAAAGAAAAAGAGAGGCTGCGAGAGTGACAACATCTAATCTCAGATAGAGAGAAAAAAAGAGATAGACAGGTCGGAAAAAGGGGAAAACAGCGATAGAGAGGGAGAGAGGTTGATGGAAATGACTCTAGTAGCTGTTCACAGAGGCAAACACAAGACCTGGCATCTAAAGCATGAGCCCACAGCAAGTACAGAGGGAGGTGGAGAGGGGGGAGAAAAAAAAAAACAGGCACACGCCATAAAGTGACACATTGATTTAAATGATGTGAAGAGGCGGAGAGGGGAGGAGAGCATAACAAAGAGGCAGAAGAAAACACCGGAAGCAAAGAGAGGGTGGCTGGTAGCAGAAGGAAAAAGGGCACATCGCGTCTGTCGTCGCCTTCACCTCAGACCCCTTTTTATTCTCACTTCTTTTTTCCCATCCTCCTCTCCACTTCCACAGCCTTGTACAGTTAATTTATTTCTCAGATCTCTCCCTCTTCCCATCCTTCATCTCCTCTCTCTCTCACTCTCTCATCTCCCTTTTATTTAATACTTTCTCCACCTTAACACTTTGTCTCGTTCACAAAGGGACAGAGAGGGAGGAGCAGGCAGGGAGAAGAACAAGTTCAAAATGGAGGAATGGGAGACAGAGGAGAGGTGGAATGGAATTGGTAAGCTCTTACCATGGTGGTGAGGATGTACTTGTAAAATGCTGATGTCATCCCCAGCTCCGATGCCTGTAGGATAAAAAAAAGTGAGAGAGAGAGAGAGAGAGAGAGAGAGAGAGAGAGAGAGAAAGAGAGAGAACAAGATAGAAAAAACAGAGAAGGTGGGACGCAGGAAGGGCGAGACATGGAAGGAGAATAGAGCCAGAAAGAGAGACAAGGAAAGGAAGGAAATAGAAAAAGGATAAATATAGAGAAAGAGAATCGGGAAAAGAGGGAGAAAGGGGGAGAAAGAGTGATTGAGGGAGAGGGAGAGAGAGAGGGAGAGAGAGAGAGAGAGCAAAGGAGGACAGAGAGCGAGAGACAGAGAGCAAAAGAGACAGTTGGGGGACAAAGAAGGAGAGAAAGCGCAGGAGGAGGGGAGAGGGAGAGGGAGCATACGTTAATCACAGTTTTACATCATCAGACTAACACTAGGACATTTTGCTGAGGGCAGACAGCCGTTCCAATGTGCCCAGCGAAAACATCCCATATGCAGTCAAGCTCTGACTCACTGCGCTGGCTATCGGCATTACAGGCTGTAACATGAATCAGAACAAGCCTTTGTATAGGACTAACATCTGCACCGCATCCCAATGCAAAAAAAAAAAAAAAGAAAAAAAAGCTGTTATTCTGTGGAGGATTTTCTTAAGAGTTTAAGTGATTGTTGCTGGCAGACATGCATAGAGACCATTTCCCTTTGCAGCTCCACAGGGCACAGAAGGTAAAACATTTAAGGGAGTTTTTTTATTTTATTTTACGGATGATAAGCTCTGCACGCCCTTGATAACTGTAACCTGAATTTGCCTATTGCGTAGAATAGCGGAGGCAATGCATATCCCCCAGCGTGCTACTGCATGTACTGTATACAAGAGCAGGTTCAGCTCCTGTATATGTGCAGGGGACAGTGTAATAACGCTTGAGGCCTGACCTTTTTGAGGATGAGATAGGAGACAGAGGCGTTGGCGTCGATGATAATGGTGGCCACCTTGTCGTCACGGATCTCCTTCAGCAGCGGCGTGGGGTCCAGGTTGTCATCCAGCATCCTGATTGACAGCGTCTCCCGGGAGATGAGGAAGCGGCGCACCAGTTCCTCCAATCTCAGCAGGCCTGAGGCAGAGCCAAGGTAGAGCCCAGATGCATATCGGTCAGTATCAGTACACAAACCTCATATTTCCAGACTGTAAGCTTTGCGGGAAGTGTGAAAATCTTGTTGATTTAGCCACGGATGTCTATATATTTTACAAGGCATGGTCATTGGTTTTCCTAAATCCCAGGGAAATGAAACATGATTTAACATGTCTATGTCCTCCCATTTTTTTTTTTTTCTGTTTTCTTGTCCCTCAATGACAATTAATGAGCTTTAAACTGTATGATTATTCTGAGTGTGTATCATCCAAGACAGGACTTGTTTTTGGTTTATGGCAGTTTATTTAGTGATATATGGGATTATGATTGACTAAAAAACTGAAAATCTTGATTAAATATAAATAAAATAATTACAGTGAAAAAATGTTAAAACCAAATGATGAAATTCAGAGATACAAGGATTCTGCAAGACACTGACAATATGAAGGACAGGACCAGAACAGCAGGGTAAGAGGAGAAAAACTGGAATACTTGAGACAATTCATCCACTTCAAGCGAATTCCTCTTGAAAACGAGTATAACCAGTGACAGTCAAGACTCACTTGACATCCTGCATGGAACGAGACTTTATTGGAAAGCCTACCCTGCTACTTCCTAATTGTAATTCCATAGTAAAACACCCCTAGCTATGTAAATAAGTGGTGGGGGCAGGCATCTGGGGATAGAGGGAGGTGGGGGGAGAGAGGGAGGAGAGGAGGAGGAGAGGAGGAGGAGGAGAGAGGTAGCACACAGGGCCCTTCAGCAGGAGAAAGGCTCTGTAAGCAGTGGGGTAATCACTGAACCAGGCCAAAACTTTAATTAGTTTGAGGAAGGAGGGGAAAAAATCAATGCACTTTACAGCTTCCTCCCTCTCCTCCCCTCTCTCTCTCTCTCTTTCTCCTCCTTTCACATTCTCTCTCTCTCTCTCTCACACACACACACAAGCTCTTGCTCACTCTAACCTCTCTATCTCTCTCGTCTTAGCCCCTTGCTCTAGTTACCTCTCTCCCTCTTTATCCATCTCTCTCTTACGCTGCCACTGTCTCCTCCTCCTCCTCCTCCTCCTCCTGCTCAGTCTCTCTCGACCCTCCCTCCCTCTCCTTCTCCTTAACCTCATCCATCTCATGAAAACTGCATAATGGAATTAGGCTCAGATAGAGCGTTGTGACCCAGGCATAGCGAGAGAGGGATACGTCGGAAATGACCCAAAATCTCTGACTCACTCTCATTTAACAGCGTTTCTATGGGTCGCTACTTGCCGAGGCTAAAGAGGGAAAATGACTTAAATTAATGTCATTAAAATCTGCCCACATGGTGTTACAAAAATGACCAGTCTCCTTCTCTAAATACGTTACATAATCAGGGTAGCGTGGTGCGTGTCAACGAAATGTGTGATTTCACACGTTACTCGCCTCACAAACAAAAAAGACAGAACGTCTACTTCCATTGAACACTGGGGTAAACAAGATGAATAAATCAAGTGGGCTGGTGGTAAACATTGTCTGATGTTCAACCTCGGCAGCGCCAGAGTAGAAGTGCATACACAGACACACACACACACACACACATACATTTACCCACAAGTACCCCAACACCTACTCCCTCATATACAGACATACACACAGGCGCAAAAATACACACACACACAAACATACCTGCATATATAAAGCGCTACTCAAACACACACACACAAAACACACAAAACACACCAAACGCATACACACAAAACACATCAAAAACACACATACCCAGCCACACACACCCACGCAGTCATTCAGTGTGTGGAACAAGCCTGTTGAGTGGCAGTTAGCACCTATTCTGCAGCCATGGCAACCAGCTCCATGGCGATAGATAGTGCAGCCAAGTGGGTCAGAGTCTGCGAGTGTGATAACCTTGTAAAGATCACCTTCAAGCCAAATATATTACACACACACACACCCTCAATCTCTCCACCAGTAAGAACTGCATCTTTGTGCCAGTAACTATCAGGCTATCTGTTGCCTCTAATTCTTATGAGAGAGGACGCTTTGTGAAAGACAAGGTTCTTATCTATCCATTCAACTGATCATCAAAACTGCAAAAGATGTCTGATGTCATTTCAAAGCTGTTTTAGTTCAATGAAATGACAAGACTGTGAGGAATTGAGCCTACTTTCAGGGACTGCAAGAAAACTGGCTAACTGTTGTGGAGATAATGAAAGCATGGCGATCATTAAATCAATTATTCATAATGCCACGGCTTTTTGTTTGTCTAAATCTACCCTTTTCACACTGCGATGACAAGTGTACACACACTTCAATGGTCCCACTTATTCTTTTTCCTGTTGCTCTTCAGTTCTAGTATAGTTCTCGTTTGGCTGATGTGTTGAGTCAACAGCTGCACAACAACTCGTCTCAATTCAGTTTTGGCTCAGATCTGGGCAAAACTTAAGGTGATTATTGCGTGGAAAATTATGATTACACCACGTCATGATGGCAAAGAGGGATAAAGCACATATCGTGTGCTGTATTCACAACGCTGTGGGTTTGAATCCCACAGCCACTACCCAACCTGGCCCATATTTTCCTGCCTCTCTCTACGATGGAGGGCATAATAAATCAATAATGCATTCTTTCAAAACAAAAATCAAGAGAACTGGTGACTAAGTGCTGAAGTCCCCCTGATGTTAAAGCTCTTTGAGTGCCTGGCAAGTGAAATCATATGCCCCTTAAGTAGTTCTAATATTGGAAAGCATTTTAAATTGTAATTTATTTAATTGGTTTTGACCAACAGGCTCTGAGGTGGACGAGAGACAGTGTGAGGTAGAGTGAGAGCATGAGTAATAGGACGGCTGTGGTGTGAGCCATGTTCTGAACTCTGACAGCACAGAGAACTTTATGGCCAGACTGTTAAAATGAGTGTCCAACAGTGCAAAACAGTCATATCCGCCCAAATAGTGTGAATGTGCCAACACTCCCACAGAGGAATCTGCACACAAAGTATGCATACACACACACACACACACACACACACACACTCACAAACACACACATACACTAAGCGAATGAGCTTGCAAGCACGCAATCACAGCATCCCACATACACCTAACCACATAGAATAATACACGCCTACGCAGTCGCACATAATGTACAGCCACACAACAGACTGCATGTGTACTCACACTCAGCCTTGGCACAGACCAGGCTGGCTGACGGGTAACTGAAGGAGCGTAAGATGGCTCCTATGGCCAGGCTCAGGTCCTCGTTGCTAGGGTACAGAGTCACTGAGGCAAAGCGCAGGTACGGCAAGCGAGGAGTTTCCTCTGGACCTATCTTTACATGAGGGATCTGAGAGGAGAGGAAGAGGGAGAGGAGAGGAGAGGAGAGGAGAGGAGAGGAGAGGAGAGGAGAGGAGAGGAGAGGAGAGGAGAGGAGACTTAAAAAAGGATTTAAAGAGGTATAGAAACATTAAGAAAGGGGAGACAAGCAAATTTATAGTGTATTAACCCCCCCCCCACGCACACACACACACGCGCACACACACACACACACACACACACACACACACGAGAAAAACAGTGAATAAGGAAGGTCCATTAGAGGAAGAGAGGATAGAGGGATAAAAGAGATATAAGAAAGATGGCAGAGGCAGAGAACAGAGAGTGCAAAGGATAAAAGGCCATAGGAAGAAAGGAGAAAACAGATGGAAGAAGTGGAAGATGGTTAATTATATGAGAAGAGGTTCAATACGCATGGGAACCCGAATCTCTAGATACATTCAACATGAAGTCTATGTGAGTAGGAGGGGTTGTAAGTCAGAGAGAAAGAGACAGCATGTGTGTGAATGCACAGATTGACATGCGTGTGTGTGTGTGTGTGTGTGTGTGTGTGTGTGTGTGTGTTTTGCACACTCACCTCCTTCTCTCCACATATATGACTGACAGTAGAGCCAGAGGCGGGGCTGGAGGCGGGACCTATCACAGAGACGACGCCTTTGGGTAGAATCTGACACACTGAAAGGGAAAAAGGAAAATAAACATGGAATACAGAGGCAGAGGAGTCGGCAACACACTGCCTTTCCTTTCCTTCATTTTGATGGTAATATGGAGTTGGCACAGGGGTTGCAGTTGGGGAGGGTTGCTCCACAAGAGACAGATGTGGAAATCTAAAATTCAGCAAGAGGATGCATATAATTTCAGTTCCATTTTAACCACTGATGCTACTGTAGCAGCACAACCTGTCTCATTATAATCTGATTTATTTTGAGATGAAAACTCCAAGGACTAAAGTAGGGCTGCCCATGTATTGCCCACTGTTTGTTGGGGTTTTTTGTCAGTTGGTCGGTATTAATGATTTTTTTATGACTTTGTATGTGCTATGATTACTGTATATCTCTAGTGTATTCAAAACTTTGTGGTCATCTTTGATTAACATCTTAATGTTAATTTGCATGAGACATCTTTTGGCAGGAGGACAATAATGTGGGAGAAACATTTTTACATATTTTTCTATTACTGTAGTATACATAGAGTATTCAATCAGTCCATAAAATCATAGGACTATTACTCAACAATTGATTTCTTTGTACAGGAATAGCCCTAGTCCACACAGTCTCTCTGATTCAATGTACAATCATGTACAGATTGCACTATTCAAAACCCCCAGCTGAAAAAGAATTTCTCCACTATGTCGACTAGACAGGCGGAGTAGTTAAAAGTGAATGGAAACAGCTTATATGCATGGTCTGTCTTATACTTGACTAATTGATCAACCTGCAGCCTGTGTAAGTGATCAATAGCCCTGATAGCCTAACATGTCCATCTGCCAATCACAGTTAGAGAAAAAAAATAGGGAGTGCTTAAAATCCAGCATCTGTTATTGACTAGCATCCATGAGGGACAGTAGTTTGACCATCCCACAAATTCAGGGGCTAAATGCTATGGCATCTCTAGAATTACTTTTTGTTTTTGTACCGTATCTCTTTAATATCTCTTATACAAGCAAAGGTTGGGTAACAGCAATATGTTGGATGTGTAGTGGAGTCTAGCATCACTCCATCCTCATCATTTTGATGAGTGCATTAGTAAGCGCTTTCTGTCTACCTACCTGCCAAATGATTTAATGGCGACAGCAGAAATGAGTCAGGTGACTTAATTGCGTTTTCCTGATAGTCATAAAGTGCTGTTCTTACTGCTATATCTGGTTGGTAATTTAATTTCTCCAATAAGTCGTCCTCACTCCTAACCATAGGCTTTGTGTGTGTCTGTGTGTCTGTGTATGTGTGTGTGTGGGTGTGTGTGTGTGTGTGTGTGTGTGTGTGTGTGTGCCTTCATGCCTGCCTGTATGTCTGCGTGTGTGCTTGCCTACACTGTGTCCATGTGTGACTGTGCATGTGCGTGTCTACAGTATGTCTACAGAGGAGATGTGTGTGCATGCATGTGTAAACGTGTGTGTGTGTGTGTGTGTGTGTGTGTGTGTGTGTGTGTGTGTGTGTGTGTGGGTGTGTGTGTGTGTGTGTGGGTGGGTGTGTGCGTGCGTGCTAGCATGCTTCAGACAAGCATAGCTGTAAGATGATGAGCTCTCTGATCCAGAGACCAAAAAACCCTGCTGGCAAACAAGCCTGTCAGAGTCTCCTGCCCATCGGTCAAGGACACACACACACACACACACACACACACACACACACACACACACACACACACACCACACAAGCCCACAACTCAAGCATGCACATATGCACACAACCCCTTCTCATGCACACATAGACATTTGCCAGTAGCTTGTGGCAGGGTCAGTGACCTATTACAATGGGAGCAGGGAGTCTCTGTCTCCTCAGTGGCTGGATTCAGCAGTCCTTGTTCTGTCTTCATTGACTGCTAACATTCTGCTTTAGCTCTTTATATCAATACAATTTCATGTAGCAGCCTACATGGCCTGATATTGCCTTGTGTTGGTCCGTACCGCTGATCTATATTGGTATCTAACTTCCTGGTGTTGATGGTTGTTTTCTGTTGTCGTGGTCAGGACCAGCCATTACTGGAGGGCGCTGGTCAACTGGTTTTACTGACCGGCTTAATGGCCCATTACTGGTCTGCAACGATTCGTATAGAAATCAATACAAGTCCCTACTGGCTCCACTCATGTGATGGTGGTGGCCTGCTATCGTGATAGTCAGTATAGAGTTTTGCTCTGCCAACGTTTGAAAAAGCGGACACCTACACTGACAAAATTATGACTGGTAACATTTTAGAGAATGTAATCGTCTCTATTTTTAGAAATATTATCAGTTTTTTTTGTAGTATTGTGTGTTGGAATGAAGCCTGCAGTGTTCAGTACTATTCTTCCCTGCTCCACACTGGGCATTGTTAATCCACCCACTGGTATTGGTGGTCTTTTACTGGTTAATGTCATGTTTTTGTTGTCTGTGCTGATTAGACATTGTGCTCCACTGGGCTCTATTGGTTTTTGCTGGTCAATATCATTCTCATGGTTTATACACATCCACTGGACTTTAGTGGTGTCTGCTGGCTCCACTCACTGGTGTCGGTAGTGTCGTACTGGGAGTCTTTTTGCAGCTCGTAGATGTCCACCTCCACGCGCGCTCGGGCCGGGCCCTCCATCACGCTGTTGATGTTCTCCCTGGCCAGGGCCAGCGCCAGCCGCTCCCCGCGCCCACACACCGACTGGTCGTCCAGGATCGCCGCTGGGGAGACGGAGCAGATGTGGGGCGAAGAAAAGAAAACAGAGGTGGGGGGGTGGGGGGTGGAGAGAAAGACAGAGCATGAGGATGGAGAGGGGAAGAGAAAGAAAACGGGATGCAGTGAGAAGTGGAAGACCATTTATCATTAATGCTACCACCCATGCTCAGCTCATGTGTGGGTGAGAATGTGTATTGGGAAGATAGGGGGGGGGTATAAAAGTGCAGTACAGCTAATGTTTTGTCAGAGGACCATTTTTGGTGCATACATATGCATATCTTCATAGAAAATAAATTCCCATCCTTAGTTTTTGGTAGTGTGTGGGTTTCCTTACACCTACTATACTTGTATCAATTATGACCTACTTAACTAAATAGACGGAGCCTGGACATCAAATAAGCAGATCAGTTTCATTCTACTAAAAAAGTATTCATAATTATACATCTATAATAGTAGGCTTTAAAGTCCCCATGAAATGAACTCCCATTACTTTTACCTCCTGGAAAACTGCACTAGTAGCAGTAAATATTAATTTCTAACAAATAAAACCATCAGATTTTTGAACAATCCCGTTTCTCTGCACTCCTCCCATCAAATAAAATTCTCTCTCTCTCTCCCTGACTCATATTCCATTGGTTTAGACTTTTGAATGATCCCTCACTGTGTTATGTCCCGTCCTGTTTCAACAGGAAATGTGTCAAATCACGTAAGTAAAGATGCCATTTCATGGGGTCTTTAAAATGTTGTCAAACATTCTGTCTCTCATTGTATTGCCCTATGTGTTAAAGGAACCAGAGCAGGTAAAAACAAACCATGAAAAGTATCTGCAAATACTTTTTGACGCAAGTTAGTGGGACTGGTAGGGACGGAGGGATGGAGGGATGACCGGCCACTCACCCATGCGGACGGAGGAGAGCAGGGGGGCCTGACTGAGGGAGCGTGGCGCCATGGTGATTAGCAGGAAGGAGAGGAAGTGTATCGACAGCAGCAGTGCTGGCAGAGCCGGCATCTTCTACTGCTCCTCATGGAGAACGGTCTGCTGGCTGCCTGTACCGCCACCTGCAGGAGCGGAGAACACACTACAGTCACTGGACACACAATCATTCGACTGGCACACGAGTTCTCTCCAATTTATCTCCAGTTTACTCTGTCATATTTGCATGTAGAGGATGCACCTTCAACTGTGGCGGTGACACACATATACACACAGACCACATACTGTATACAAGGCATTCTGCTTTCTGGGCTATGAAGATGTTCACTGTCATAGCAGAGAGGCTCGCCATGCATACAGTCTGTATAATAACAAATACACACATCTCTATTGATGGCTCCCAAAGAAAATCTTCCGTTTACAAGTGACAGGACTCAGCCTTGAAGACCTCTCCAGAGGCAGCTCAAAGACAGGATCATCACAACAACAAACCAACTGACGCACCCGTCACTGTACATTCACACATACATACTATACACTGTACATATACACACACACGCAGGCATACATAAATTCACATTTGGATGCACACCCACATACACATAGAAACAATTACTGTACACACATAAACACAGATGCATGTCCATATACTATGCACCCACACACACCCGCACATACACACATGCATTCTGTACCCCCTCCCCTCCCCCTTCACACACACACACACACACATACATACGTACATACTCATACACACACAAAGAGAGCTCGCCTCGGCTCCACTGGTGCTAAGCAGCTCTCACTAGGAGTGACACAGCCGTGCTCTGACTGACAACGTGACAAGGCAGTGTGAAAGGATGGAGAGATGAAGGGAGGGATGAAGAGAGAGAGAGGAAGGGAGGGAGGGAGGGAGGGGTGTGTGACAGACAGACAGGGAGGCGGGGGAGGGGGGGGGTTGACCTGGGAATGTAGCGAATCACTGGATCACCAATCTGAGCCTTAGACAGGTCTGACAGACAATTGAAAGAGTCAGTTTGTGACCTTCAATTGACCTGAACTGGGGGTGTTGGAGTGATAAAATCCTGACCTTTGACCTTGAAAAGCGCATGCGGCTGTGGATTGTTGGGTTGGCGTTGTGTGCGTGCGTGTGCATACGCTTGTGTGTACATCAAAGAGGTTTGTGCAGACGATGTTGATTGTCTGTCACTGTGTTGTACATCCCTCCCACCCCCCCTTCCTTTCTCTTCAGCCCTTTGTGCTTTGAGTTTTTCATTTTGCCTTTTTTCCAGTCACCTCTCCAACACTTGTTTGGCTTTGATGTTTAGCACATCAGAAAAATCTGCAACCCTGCGCTCTGAATCTCTCACTGTGCTTCATGAACCAACCCCACTTCCCCTTTTCTCATTTTTGTTCCTTTTCTATCACCTCTCTCTATGCAGTTGCTACCCCCAACTTATCTCATTTGTTGTGTCAAAGGGTGGGCAAGTGTGTGCATGTGCATGCGCATGTTTGTAATACTAATAGCATGCACCATACTGTCCAGACCGCCGTGTTGCTCTCATTATAGTCACTGCAGCCCAAAGTGAACAGAGGCAGTCCTCTGTGTGTGGGCATGTTCTGCATCTCTGACCCAACATAGAAAAACAGGCACACTGTGAGAGCGATATTTTGTTTTTCTTAAATCATTCACGTTGGGATTCAGAGCTATAAAAATGTATAATACATTGTAGGGATCAATAAATAATTTTTGAATCAAAAAGCAAAAAGGTTCATGGCATTTGGCCACATTTGTGTGCATGTGTTTTGTGTGTGTGTCTGTGTGTTCCTGAAACCCTAATGGTGTACACTATGCTGCCCATGCCACAGTGTTCCTGTTATTAACCGGTGTAAGTGAACAGAGACAGTTATGCAAGAGCTGATTATTCTGACCGCACAATGAGATCACTACAGCACACCGCTCTGTCACACCACTGTGTATTGTGCTGCACAGTGCTCCATTTTGCTGGCTGCTACTACTGTATTCTGTTGGCTTGCCACGCTACTGCTCTCTTTCTCAATTTACACTTCACCAAAGTGTGTGCGTGTGTGTGTGATGTGTGTAGTCTGGACCTGTGGTTGTGAGTGTGTGCGTTTGCATGTGTGTATGTGTGGGCATGCGCTTACCTTGCGTGAGTGTGATGGCGTATTGATCGAGGCCAGCTGAAGTGGCGGGCCCTCAGGTGCAGTCAATCAAAACAATGGGGAACCTGTCATGGGAGCGCTGCATTTCACAGGAGCCATCTGATTGGCTATTACCGGGAAGCAGATTGCCATGATGGCCAATAAGATCCTGACTGAGGCCATGCTTTCAATAAGGATTGGACGGACCCGGTGCTATTTCACCGTTATTGAGAGCTATTGACAGTGTTGGAGAGAGAAGATTACAGCATCTATACTTCTATATGTCTCCAGGGTCTGGGGGAGGGGGGGGGTGAGGAAGGAAGGAAGGAAGGAGATGAAAAGCTGTGATGAAGCTGTGAAAATGGGTGAAAAAAAGAAAGCAGAGGGGATGGGGAGGTGTTTGGGGACGATGAGGGAATAAAAGAACAAAATTGAATATAGAGAAAAGAGATTGGAAAGTGGACCTCTCAGCAGAAAGAGAGAGAGAGAGAGTAAGGAATATGATAGAGGAAGGGTGGGGAAGTCAGGGGAACAAATAGAGTCAGAGAGAGAGAGAGAGCGAGAGAGCAACCGGTGTGAGACTATTGCAGTGTTTAATCCAGAGTCCTGTGTATGTGTTGTGTTGCTGTAGTACATGGCTGGCTCCCTGCAGTGGTCGGGTGTCAGTCTGCAGGGAGCGGGAGCAGCGAGAGGGCCGAGGGAAGCCAGACTAGTGTACAGAAACACTCCTTCTAGCCCCCGCTCTCTTTCATTCTGCACCCTGCTGTAAGTCACCCCGCACACTGGCACCGCTGAGAAATACACAAAAGCAAAATACATAAATATCCAGACTCGCTCTGTGCGTGTGTGTGTGTGTGTGTGTGTGTGTGTGAGAGAGAGAGAGAGAGAGAGAGAGAGAGAGATGTGTGTGTGTGTGTGTGTGTGTGTGTGTAAAAGATAGAGAGAGAGTGGAGAGTGAGAGAGAGGACATTCATCCCAGTTGGAGATTTAGCTGTTTGGTGCATGCATTCATCTTAGTGTGTATGCATATTTGTGTGTGTAAGTGTGTGTGTGTGCGTGTGTATGTGAGAGAGAGTGAGAGAGAGAGAAAGAGAGAGAGAGAGAGAGAGAGTGTTTGTGTGTGTGTGTGTGCTGTTTGCTATGCTGTTGTGTTTGTGTCTGTGCTGGAGAGACTTGGCGGATTGCTCATAGTGTCTGCAGTGCCTATTATGAAAGAGAAAAGCGTAAAATCAGAGATCTTAATTATCTAGAGAGAGCGCAAGGGAAAGGGGGGGTGTGAGGGAGAGGAGGCAGGAGAGGACCAGAGTGGGAGGGAGGGAGGGAGAGAGAGAGAGAGAGAGAGAGAGAGAGAGAGAGAGAGAGAGAGGAAAGCAGAGAATGAGGGAACGCTATCTCGCCTACACCCCCAGGCGCAGATGAGGAGAGGATGAACAGAGAATAAGGCAGAGAGGAAGCAGGATGAGAGATAGGGGAGGAGAGAAAGAAGAGAGGGATGCAGGGAAAGACAAAAAGAACTCAGATGGAGAAAAGCAGCTTGAGGGGGGGATGAGGAGAGGAGAGGAAGCGTGGTGTCGATGGGGGGGGCCGGCGAATCATTTGTTTTTCCCCCCTCTGCCTTATTGTATGACACAAGAAAATCTGACAGTTATCATAATGGAAGGATGAATCATTCCCGTAATTGAATTTGCAAGTGGAACGGCTTCAGCGGCTGCGGATTTAAGAAGACTGTACCGCCAGCCATTATGGGAGAGAAGCATTATTTTCCTCATTCTTTTCACAATTAATAGTCATTGTTGGCTAGAGAGGGCCTGTTGGAGACGGCTGGGCTGCTGTCACTGAATGAGCGCGGCCGGGGCATTTCAGAGCATTTGTTAGCCCCCAGACAATCTGGATCAGCTGTGTGGATAGTTTGGTGTGTGTGTGTGTGTGTGTGTGTGTGTAAGCGTGTGTGTGTACCAGGATTGCGGACGGGGTTAGAAATATACAGAGGACCCCTCTCTAACCCCTTCTGGCTTTTTGTAGGATTAAGTGTTTAGTAGTTTGTGTCTGCATCTAATACCAAAAGCAGCACATGTTCTTGGTCGCATTGACTCAGCATCTTTCACTTTGCCCCCCTTCGCACTTCCTCCTCCTCCTCTCTTCCCTTCCTACCTCTTCATCTCTCGCCGTCTCTGCCTTCCCCTTCTATCTTAATTGTGTCCTTTTCTCCATCCTACAACTGTGTCCTTTCCTCCATCCTTTCCCGCTCTGTTTTCTTTTTCTTGTGGCTTTCTATTAGCATTCAATTATTCCCAGTGATGTAGTGTGAAATAAAAAGATGTGTAAAGCTCCAGTCAGTGATGATCACAACAATCAATAAAAATAAAAGTCAAATTAGTAAGTAAAATTACATTTTCAGAACAGCATTACCATGCATCTTATCCTATCTACATATAACTCACACCAAATTGATACTACTTAATATGATATATGATATGATATGAACATATGTGAATTTCCATTACATCCCTGATTATTACCCTTATATTTAACAATTCTCATTGTTTTAGGCATTTGAGACTTTGGATTTGAGGCATGTGAGACTTTGAATAAGGTTCCGACATTTTGAGCAAAAATGATTTATTCATATTATATCGCTCTACCAAGAAGTCGTTACATATAGCTGAAATTAGATTTCTGAAAATGTTTACTTAAGTGCAAAATGTTAGATAAAAGGTTATATTAGTTTGGGCATATGGAATGTGAAAGAGTAAATGCTCAGTATCTCAAAACTACTCTGAATGCAAATGAAACCATATCATTCCAAGCTCATGCATTCTCTATGTCTCTCTCTCTCTCGCTCTTTCTCCCACTCCTTTTCCATAGGTTCTTACCTTGTCCTCCCTTAGCAGGGCTGCAGGCGCTTTGATCTCACATTTTTTTACCTTTCTGCCCCCTTCTCTCTCTCTCTCTCTCTCTGCCCCCCCTCCCCGCCTCCCCACCTCTGAATCTCTTCTCACTCAGTCTCTATCTATTTTGCCTCTCTTCCCCAGGAACAGTCCCTGCCCCTGTCTCTTCACTGACCTCTCTCTTCTCTCTCCCTATCTTAGCTCTTGCAGGTCGCTCCAATCTCTGCCCACTGCGCCGTCTCTGTTGCTGCCCCTCTGTCTGGCTCTCTCTCTCTCTCTCTCTCTGTTCATTGGACATGGATAAATTCTTCCTAGTGTTCTCCTTGACAAAGAGGCCCTCAGTCACTGACACCGCCTGCTTGGGGAACCACCGCGCTCCTGTGACACTGTCACATCCGAGCATGTCACACACACACAAACATACACGCATACACACACACACACTCACAAGCATACACTGGCAGAAGTCACATACACAAGTGAGAGCACTCTCTAGGAAGGTGTAAAGACATCGTGTGTGTGTGTGCGTGCATGTGTGCGCGCCTTTTTATTTGTTTTCTCTATGTCTGTGTCTGCATGTTGTTTGTTGTACGTGCCAGCAGTGAGTTTGCATTTCAGCCTGCCTGCATGCATATGTGTGTACCCACCCGCTGTTCAGATCAGTGCAGGGGGGTGAAGCTCAGTGCACCACTATCCCCAGGAGCTGTTTAAAAAAGATGTGCTGTTCAGTGTCACTAGCTGTCGACGCAGGTCCCACTTGTTGCTGCTGTGGCTTATGTAAGTACAGCAGTTTAATCACAATTAGGAAGCTCTCCTTGAACTCACTCGCCCCCTGGCTTGTTTGGAGAGCTAACATTTGCATTCAGAACAAAGCCTTTGAAATGTAAGAGTGATACTATTACACACAGCGCTACAAAGGGAACAATAGCCGAGCGAGGAGAGCGCGCTATCAAAATTCAAAGTCAGCGGTAGGTATCAGGTGAACGTCACAGTGCATGTGGAATTTTTTCACTCAAATCAGAAACGGTGCTAATTTGACGGGTGCCCAGGGGTCCCGTGGGATCAGGGTAGTCTAATAAATTCAGAAATATAAGGTTCAGCTGACCGCTAATTCAGATTATTAGATTTATGAATTACACTAAAGGAAACTACGCCTAAATTAGGAAATTACTTCAGGCAAAAGTTGCGTTTGTTTTTTTCATTCAGGGCACAAAGGCTTCAAAAAGCGCAGATGTTTGTCAGAATACAATATATCAGTGGTGAATCACTTGAAGCCAGTATGGGGATATGGCCTTGAAATGACTAGCTATTTATACATGAAACAACACTGACAGTAGCCTTGCTATATGCAGCAAGACAGACAAAGGTAGAGTGCTTGCCTTAGCACTGCCATAGCTCTCTGATGAACCGATGAACCGACTCCACACAGCTCTCCCACTTAGACACCCACGCACCACATACGCAAACACTAACACACACACACACACACACACACACATCAAATATACACACAACAGATACATACAGATGTACACATACGTGTCCGACTTGTGCACTCTCATATGCGTGCGCACACACACACACACACACACACACACAAACACACACACACACATACACAGGTTGTGGACTAAATGACTCAGATGGCATTTGCTCTCTCTGTCTCTCTCTCTTTTTCTCTTTTTCTCTCTCTCTCTCTCTCTCTCACTCTCTCTCCCATTGTCAGGTTTTGCTGCCGTGGCAACAGAGTCGAGGATGAGAGGAGGAGGGAGTGGGAGTGGGGAGGAGTGTGAGGGAGAAGGAGAGAGGAGAGGGAGCGGGTGATGGAACAGGTAAATGAGAGATTGGGGAGTCAGAGCCCAGTGGTCATATGAGGCGGGGCTTCAGCGCTACTGCAGTGTGTGTCTTTGTGTGTGTGTGTGTGTGTGTGTGTGTGTTTGTCTGAACCACTATGTTCCAGTAGTGAGAGGCAGAAACAGAAAGAATGTGTTTGCTACGTGCCCGGGAACGAGTGTGCATACTGTGCTTGATGACTCGGGTGTGTGCATGACTAGGACATGTTGCGTGTCCACTCAAACTGTTGTATAATTCTGTCACCCACGACTAGATCTAAAATTGGTCATCTCCGATCAAGACGAGCCATCACACTATCAGCGCTGATAGGGAGTGACTGGGAGAAGGGAGAGCGAGGGACGGAGCTAAAAACGAGGTGCAGAGAGAGAGAAAAAAAAAACAACAAAAATAAGGGGCAACTGGGGTCTATGAAAGTGTTGGTGTGTATCAAGTTTACATATGAGGCTTTTGGTTTGTGTTTTCATCTGTACTAATTTGCTCTGCAGAAAACAGCATGCTCAAATTTGGTTTGTTTTCAGCTGCCCCGGGCTAGAGACAAATTCTCTCTGACTGCACTTCTCAGACTCAGTTGAACATCTGAAAAGGATTTCACTTGCAACTATGCAAAGTAACTATGCAAAGACCAAAATATGTAGGGCAAGACACTATTCTCATTCAACAGTCGAATGATCAAGCTCTCTTGTGTAGTTTTAGCAGCAATTGAGTTGTCCACCATTAATTTAGAATGCCAGGGTTAAAGTCCTATATAAAATATTTTTCCAGAGAAATTCTCCCAGCTCCTTCATCTATAATTTTGTGTTTACAGTAACTATTCAGAGAAGTCTGCAAGAAATATGTAATAGTGTTTCTCCACCCCAGGATATATTACATCTGAACAAATAAGAAATAGACTTGAATTATTTTTTAGTTACATAAAGTGACTGTGCTTCAATGATTGCTGCCTCAACAGATATTATGAAAAGACTGAAAGGAATCGAGTGAATAACAATATAATTGTTAAAGTGCATTATTGTTGTGAGTTGCCAATAAATGTTTTTCTGTGAACAGATTTTTAAATGCTATGATATGGCCTAACGATAATTTCCAATCAACAACAGTGTGTCTACAACCCACATAAAAACAGTGTTTTAATATCAATCATGTTTACAGGCCAGATGGTTGAGTCAAAGCCTTCTTAACGTATGCAATGCACTCATAATTTCAGTAGGTGGTGGGAAAATAATCGCCTCCTCAAAACAAAAGTAGCAATTATCTATTTTGTTACCTCATGTTACTTCGTCTGGTATTGCTTTCTGGCTATGTTGAGGATTGTGCCATTCAGGAGAGATGCATGAAAAATAAGATTTTTACTTTTGATCCTGCTACTAAAATAGCTGGGGACTTTGCATTAGTGCCAGGTGATGAGTGTCAGCGATGAATAATGTCATGCTTGTCAAGACAGTGCCAATCTGTGTTGCGTCAGCGATAATGTGAAATCTGTCTCTACAGATAATATTAACCTTGGCCTTCATGTTAGAATAGTGGAAAAATCTGACTGTCCCCAAATACCCATTCTAAATAGAGTATCTACAACTGAAAGAAAACATAAAATATCTATATAGTACATACAACTAAAACAACAACTCAAAGCAATTACATTTCTGCATGTGTATCAGGGACTTATGAAAACTATGATTTACAGGGGCATCCTGGAGGCTGGATTGGATTACATGATTGATTGAATTATTTAACAACAATTTCATTAAAACAGACAAAACAGTATCATACATTTTTTTTTAAAAAAAGGTCACAGAAAAGCAAGGATAACACAATGAAGCCCCGAGGCTTGTTTTTTGTCATTGTCTCATGTTCAAAACAACATGGGTATGAATATAGCTCATGACCCTTGTTAATGTCATTTCCTCTCTTCCATATTATCTTTCACTCTCCACTGTGCAATAGCCGATAAAACAGAAATGCCATGAAAATAATCTTTAAAAATGTTTTCAGCCAGGTTGCTGAGTTGCTCAAATGCATGCAAAACGCCCTATTGCTGCCTAAGGCAATAGAAAAGGCAATTGGAAATAATGGCTTTTGAGTATTTTGGTTCTGTAAATCCATAAATTATCCTTATATTAATCAATAACTGATTTAATAATTTTACTCTACTTTTCCAGTTTGAGCTTACAGACCATAACTACATTTATGTACCTATATGTATTAATATGTATTTTGATATAGACCATGAAAAACACCTGACATCTGATCATATTCTGTAACTGTAATCCTAAGGCAGTGTATATGTTCTATTATGGCTACTTGTTGCAGACTAAAAATATTTAATTTATTGTTATTTTATGTTATTTAAATTGCTCAGAGACAGTTTCTCCAATCCAGATTGCTATTAGCCTTGTTGAGCAATTGAACTGGCGGGTTGTGATACATATTAATCATATCAAATTAGTCGTATAATTAAATTTTTGGATCTGTGGTCTCACTAGGGGCTAATGGTCCATATTTTTCTCAGATTTTTTTTTCTGAAAATGATTTCTTAGTTTGGCTGGACATGTTGCATGTCTGCTCAAAACGTTGTGTAATTCTGTCACCCATGACTCGGTCTAAAATTGGTCATCTCCGCCCCGGACGAGACATCGCACTATTAGGCCTGATAAGGAGCGACTGGGAGAGGGGAGAGAGAGGGATGGAGAAGTTGAGCAAAAATGCAAAAAATATGGGGTAACTGGGCACCATAAAGATGTTGCTGCGCATCAGTTTTGCATAAAAAGCTTTTTATTTGTGTATCCATCTGTGCTAAATTGCATTGCAGAAAACAGCATTCTCAAATCTGGTTTGTTTTCAGCTGCCCAAGGCAAGTATTCTCCTGTACTGTACCTCTCAGACTCAGTTGAGCATTGAAAAAGGACTTCACCCACAAAGCAACAGCGCTGTGGTTTTGAAGACTCGACTACTTAGTATAATAAAAGCACAGAAGTTTCTCTACAATTTGCATAACACATTTTGGAAGACTTATGCTTGTTACTATTCTTGATAAGATAGGATCAGATTTCTTCAGAACAAAATCAATGTAATGCAACAGCAGCGCCAACTTCCATAGACCAAATTATGTACATCAATGAGCAAGACTCATCTACAGCAGGCAAATAGGATATTACTTACAACCCATTGGGATTACATAGTATGCCACACATTGTAGTATATTACAAATTTTCATAAAGAATGAAATGTACGTATGTCAAGTGATATATTATATAGGCCTATTGTTTTAATAAAATAATGTTCATTGCTACTGACATTATTATACCTATTAAAGAGAACTGCATAAGGAAAATATCACTATAATTTCATGTGATGTGACCTTCTGACAAAAATTTAATATGACAACTAACTTAATTGTCTGTAAATCCTTGTATCCCCATTTCACATGAATGTAGCATCATTGAGTGTTTTCAGTTATTTAGACTCTAATTGTTTTTTAGAAGTCAGCTGTTCACTCCCCTATTATTTCCTCTATATTGAGACATGAGGAGGATTGAGAGGTGCAGAGACACAGCAGAGGGTGTGATGGGATTCAGTCCAAGGTCAACAGGGGTATATGTGATTCCAGAGGCCAGGAGTCTTAAGCATAACAACATTCAGAAAAAAAAAATATATATCTGACAAGCAATGAATAATTTCCGGGTGCTTGGGCCCTGATTCTGTCTGTAAGTCAACATTTAATGTCCCTTTACAGCAGGGCAGATTGGCTGCTCAACCAACTTCACAAACCATGTTATGTTCTTTTGAGCTTGGCAGGAGCCTCGCTGCAGAGGAGCTGGTAAAATATTCAGAGAAAATACAGTACAACTGCCATATTGTCAGCTAATCTGTGTTTGCAGGAGAATTGCAGGTCATTTTCAGGCTGTGTGTGTGTATGTGTGTGTGTGTGTGTGTGTGTGTGTGTGGCCTTGGCCAGGGTGTAACCTGCGTAAGGTCAATTAAGTGGTTCAGGTTGCGATGCACAACATTCAGTTCAGCTGTATCATGCTAAAATAGAGGCTATCGCTCCACAGCCACTATGCTAATAGATGGCAGCATATGCTAAAACCAATGGGCATTAGAGTATTTATGCAACAGCGCCACATTTAATTCAGGATTAGCATTTGTTTGCTTCATTGTTCAGTAAATCAGCACCAAGCACTGGTGAATAAATGCATAATACATTTAGTTAGTCCATGGTACATTAACCTTAGAAGTTACACAAGTTACTACAGAATTATGAAAATCCTCTTTTATTTTTTATACACCATTCCACAAACATCTCAAATTACAATCACTCATTCCAGTCACTGGATTTGGGTCAAGTTTCACTTAATTATGTATGAAGAATGTCTCTGTTTGTTTATTCATTTGCTTGTTTATTTGAATTACTATCTGTAGTATACAGTATTACCTTTTGTTTTTATGCCTGGGCTCTCCTCTAAAGGACTTGGCAGGTGCATTTTTCTCTTTTAATTAGAGATTTAATAAAATAAACTAAAATGAAGATTCAAATAATGTGGTATAGGGATGACTGTGTTATATGTACCTTCATGTGTATGAGCACGTATGCATGTACTATATGTGTTGCATTTTATGTCAGCAAGAATGATAATACACTTAGGTGTACTATGTTACTAACAATACACATTGCATTGTGCTGGTGTGTATGGGAATTACATAATTAGGTCATTGATATGTAGCAGATTCGTAGCAGAAGTAGGCTTATATATGTACAGTATTTGTAATGCAATACGGCCTGATCCCAAATGTCCCAGGCTCTTTCCCATTAGATCTGGACCATGAAACAAAGCTATTCTGCTGTCAAAGGAGCTGCAGCATAAAGCTCTGCAATCATTATGACAATGCCCAAAAACTGCCTGGGGAAAGAAACACCAGCTCTCTGTTTTCATAATAATCCATAAAAGAGTGGACACAAAAAGGCGCAAAATGGTTTTAGGGGCGATGGAAAAGAGATAGTATTAATTGAATCACCCATATCAGCATTTTAACTGCAGACAGTGTGTCTCTTTCCAGGGTGTTATTGTCCACGCTGCAGTGGTGATTAGTGAGAAGCATGGCTCAGGATTTGGCGACAACAACAAAACACACTGTCCTTTTGAACATAGCATGATTGAAGTCCTGCACAGTCAAGATAAATGTAAAACAATATAATTTGATGGGAGAAGAGACTAAAAGTCATTGCCGAATCGCCTGAATTCACACGTCCATTTCATTTTTTTTCCCCGCATGGTGCTCAGGTCAAAACCAGTTCCCTGAGGAAGAAATAGAGTGTGATTTGAAAGTTGCCCTATATTTGGCTCAGTTGTGTTCAAATGCAACCTGTCAAGTTGCACTGCGTGCTGCAGCACCTCTCACTCCGCCTGCCTGCCCGGCGGCCGCCCGCTTGGTCAGGTGAGTTATTGCCAGGACCGTTCCTCCTAACCCCCCCCCGCTCAGAGTCGTCCATTACTGTGCCTGTCAGCCAAGCGTGCAATCAATACTCCCCCTCTGACAGGGTGCACACATGTGATGGAAGGCGAAAAGGGAGGAGAGGAGGAGGACAGCAAGGGTAAAGAAGGGATGTTGGAGAGAGAGAGGGAGGAGGAGAGGGGCAGAGGGGCAGAGGAGCTGGGATGGAGGGAAGTGTTAGTGATGGGGAGTGTGAGGCTCGGGGCAGCGGGTGAAGGAACAAGGGAGAAAAGAGAGACAACAAGAAAAATGGCCAGAGACCAGAGACAAACAACAGAAAGCAGTAATATATATTAAAAAAAAAAAAACAGAGATAGAGTGAGTGTGGGAGTAGGAGATGGAGGACAGAGATGAGGAGTGGCAGAGGCAGAGCAGAGATAGAGAATGTGTGTGTGCGGGTGTGTGTGTGTGTGTGTGAGTGTGTGAGAGAGAGAGAGGTTGTGGGTGGAATAGGAGAATGCTATATATAATGGCAGAGGTTCAGGAATAGATCAGAGTGATCCTGTTGTGTGATTACGTAAGACTCCCATCTGCAAACAGTAGCGACCACCAGCTGACATCAAAGACCACACACACACACACACACACACACACATTCATTGACACACAAACACATAGAAATACGCTCGGCGAAGCAACATTGGCACGCGCGGGCCAGCAAACCTCATCTTCATGCTAAACTGAACTAACTCTCCACTAAAGGGCTTCTGTCGTCTGGCCTGGATTGATAACGGAAGCAAACACTACCCACTCACAAACACAAACACTCAGACACAACACACAGACCTTGACACACTCGCTGCACTATAAACACATCTAATATACATAAAAAGATGCATAATCACACATAAACACACAGACCGGCTATAATGTAAACATACCACCCATGCAGTTCAGAGTAGCCATGCTCCTCTCTTGCATCACACAGACAAACAAACACACACTCTTTGGCAAACACATGCACACACACACACACGCGCGCACACACACATACGTACATACACACACACACACACACATCAAGCCACAGCCAGCTGATTCATCATTTTTTCCTCTGTAGGTTGAACTCCAGCCCTTCCCTTCTCCATAGATGAAGCAAGCGGTGTAAGTAGAGGGGCACCAACGGGTGTGTGCGTGTGTGTGTGTGTGTGTGTGTATGTGCGTGTGTGAGTGTGTGAGTGTGTGTCTGGATCATAGCCGAAACAGCTTCCTAGAGCCTGGGGTAGAGCTGAGAGAAGACCTGCTCCCAAATGGCTCAATCCTTAAGCCTCAGCTAGCTACTTCTCCAGCTTTGATTCCCAACAATGGGCAAATGAAATAAATAAGGTTTCTGCATGAGTGTGTATGTGTGTGTGCGCTTGCTTACAGTGCATTATGTGTGTGTGTCTACAGTATGTGTGTATGTGTGTGTGCTTGCTTATGTGTGTATGTGCACATATGTCTGTTTGTGCGTGTACACTACCAGTCAAAAGTGTGGACGCACCACATTTTTCTTTATTTTTACTATTTTCCACATTTTAAAATAGTAGTAAAGACATCAACATTATGAAATAACACAAATGGAATTATGCAGTGACTAAGAAAGTGTTAAACAAATCAAAACTACCTTATATTTTACATTCTTTAAAGTAGCCGCCCTTTGCCTTGATGGAAAGGCAAAGGCTTTGGAAAGAAATTCATACATAGGCATCAACTTTTTCTATTTGTCTAAGAAACAAATTTCAAGCATTTAAGCACAAGCCTTTAGATCAAAATGGCTTTAAGAGAATGAAAAACATAGTACATTCAATCAGGTGTGTCCAAACTTTTGACTAGGATGTGTGTATGTGTGTGCACTTCCTCACAGTACAGTGAGGAAGTGTGTGTGTGTGTGTGTGTGTGTGTGTGTGTGTGTGTGTCTGAAATGTGTGTATGCGCTGTAGAACGCTGTGCGCAGCATTGCCCCGCGTGTTTCCTCCAGTCTGAGGCGGTAAACGGAAAGGCTGAGGGGCTCAGAGGGAATGCTACAGCCAGGGCAGGGAGGAGCCTCTCTGTTCTCCACTTAGACACAAAATTACCAACAATAAAACCCAACTATCGCTTTGTTTCTCCCCACCAAGAATATCTGAGTGAGGAGATAGGCGTGGAGCAGCTCCAGCTTATCTGACTGCGCTTCATGCCTGCGTAGAGCGCTGGTGAGCCGCACACAGCCAAGGTGATCCCTGCCAGCCATTTTGCCCTGCATTTAGTATTCATTTTCCAGGCAATCAAACCCAGTGCTGCCAGAAGGTAGAGAGTATGGGGATGTGTGTGTATGTGTGTGCGTATCTGTGTATGTGTGAATATGTGCATCTGTGAGTATTAAACTTACACAGCTGAACATACACGTGAGAGTTTGTGTGTGTGCGTGTGTGTGTGTAAGTGCGCATACATCACACATTCTCACACACACTTATACACTCCCCCACAGATCCGTACATAACAAAAGTGTTTGTGCACATGTGTGACTGTGTGTGTACATTAATGCATTTGCACACATGTGTGCATTGGGGAAAGGCGCTGATTAGGAAGCCAAGTATGCAGCCAGACTAGGCCAGGGGCCAGCAGACCCTGCTCCCTCTACACAGCCAGTGGAGGAAAAACCTGGATGCGCACGGCTTCCTGCTGGGGAAGGATAAGGAAGAAAGGGGGAACGCAGGAAGGAATGAGGAGGGAAAGAACAAAGGAAGCGGTAAAGAGGGGTGAAGCAGGGAGAAGGAGGATGAGCGGAAGAAGCGGGTTTGGAGGAGAAAAGACGAAGCGGCACAGTAACAGGATGAGCGGGAGAGAGGCGGAGGGGAAAGGAGCGATAAGGAGGGAAAGTGAGCAGAAAGAGAAACCAAGAGGGGGGATGAGGACCAGCGCGCTCCCTCTTTGCTGTTCTGATGGAGGAGAAGGAGGAGGAGGAAGAGGAGAAAACCAGGAGAAAAGAGGATAGGCGATGAGAGGAGAGGAGCTGAGCAGCAGTATAGGCCTGGCACTATGCGGTGCAGGCAGGCAAGATGGCTGCAGGGGACACAGCACCCGGCCAAATATGGTCATCAGGACCGAGCTCTGTCCTACTTTCTCTAATGGGCTAAACCAGAGCCAGGGTGATGCAGGAAGGCCCATATATGGTCAGCGGGCAGCAGTGCCGGCTCCTGTCTCTTTGATGTGTGGTGCTGGAATGAGTGATGCAGGACTGGGGCCTAATATACAAACAAAGCCCTAAAGCGCACACACTAACACACACACACACACACACACATACACTCACACGCACATCCCTCCAACTCCCTCTCTTTCATGGCGAGCTACTTGACATGCAGACCCCATCTAGAGAACAGCGATGAGAAGTGCTGCTACAGTGATGGAGGAGGAGAGCACGCAACTACACTGTTTGTGAACACATCCTGCCAATGTGTATGTGTTTGCATGTGGGCGTGTGTGTGTGTGTGTGTGTGTGTATGTGCGTGGGTGGGGGTGGGGTGCCTGCCTGCCTCCCCGCATGGTTGCTTATATGCGTGTGTGTCACCCCACTCGGGGCTCCAGCAAGCTCTGTGAACTCTCATCAATCTATGAAGGCTACCCTCAGGTTTCACTGCAGGCTGTGGTATAATAGACTGGAGACGCGCACCACACACACACCATGTGGCCAGGTCAACAACCTTCAACTACAACATCTGTACGCATGGCCAGCAATCAGGAATGTGCAAACACAAGTCGTTCGAGGGCATCGCTGCAAGTGGCTCACCTCCTGTTGTTGTTTGTGTCCTCTCTAGCTGGTGCGCAGCTTCAGAAGTGAACGCAGTGCTCTCATATAAGAGCAACACTGTATCTATGTTACAAAATCACATTATTTTTCCTTTGAATGAATCCAACTGCCTAATTAGATTCCTTTGTCCAGAGTGTTTTTTCTTGGCAATGCTATCCTCCCCAGAATGTGGGGACAAACTGAGACACATTAATCACAAAGGCGTTGTCTTGGCTAGGGTAGAATCCATGCCAACAATAAAGCAGTGCTACTGATTCATCTCATGTATTTCAGTTGTCCTACGCAGGTCTTGTTGCTATGTGTGTTGCTATGATTGACCAGCGGGTCTCACGTCCGTACCCACTGCAGATTCCATTCCTGCTCTAATTAAGCCATTACACGAGAAGGGCTGTTACAAAAGGGGTCTCTGTCATTGCGCCGTCTATGTCACACAGAAACCATCACATTCCCGCAGCGGTGGAGACAACTCAAACAATTCATATACAGTAAATCCAGTCGGGCAGTAGGCAATGCCTTCAAAGAACGGGACTGTGATGCGAGACGGGTCTAAATGTGACAAGTCAAGTTCCCTTACACTGGTCCATATAGACACCTAGTGGGAGGTGTCACTCTCTAACTCCATCATTGAAGTGAATAAGTCTTAGATGATCCCATCACTGGGCCCTGCAGGGTAGAGCACACATGAGGGCTGACAAACTGTATTCAGACTGCTGGGTGCGCTCTGTGTATCCATGGAAAGCGTCAGCCAGGAAGGCAGCGTATGGTGACTGTATTGTTCAAGAGTGAACATACATTTCATGGGGAAAGATGTGCCCACATCTGTGAGCACAAACACTGACACACCAAAGACATACTGTATACAGTATGGGCATGACAACACACACTCAGACGTAGCCATTACCGTCACAAAAATGTGCATAGGGGCATACAACAACCTCCAAATCCTTCTGCCAGAAATATCTTCGACAACAACACTGGGAATTGTTCAAGTGTTCGAGTGTCACTTGCTTTCTGTACTTCCTGACAGCTACACTCACAATGAGGCCTGTTGGCATTACAGCATTGGTTAACATTCAGCTACAATGCCGCTTAACAACTCCGCTGTGGCTGCTAAGCCCCGTATTAAAGCATAGATAGCACGCCGAAATAGTTCTCTGCATGCCACGTTAGACAGGCATGCTTTCATTCAGAGTCCCGCTGAGCAGGGAAAATTACAGACTTCCTGGATTCAAAAAATAGCAATTTCAAGTCCTGCAATTAAGTGTCCAGTGTATACTGGTGGGGAAGGGAGGAAGTGGCAACTATTTTGTAATTCTGTAATAAAATACTGTGAGGTTCTGAGGGTGGTGGGGTGTAATGGGGGAAAGAGGAGAGGAAGATAGACAGAAAAGAGAAATATGCCAATGTTAAAAGAGGATACATCAACTTTGGCTGAATTAAACTGCCGTGGAAGAGATTCTGCCTTGGGATGGAGTGAAGGAAAATGGGATAGCGAGGGAGGGAGACGGCCCTCTGTTCCTGTCAGGTGAGCTGACACACACTCACCGTTTCTGACAGTGTTTTGCCATGAGTGCTCATAGCATGTACATTCACCAATGGCCAGTGGGAGAACTGACAGAGGGCGAAGCGTGTGTGTGTGTGTATGTGTGTGTGTTTATACTGTATTTGTCTACGTGCTCTAAATTCCTAATAGACAGTACAGTAGATGTATGCAACTGTCTATGTGTGTGTGTGAGTGTGTGCACGCGTGTATGTGCGTGTTTGTGTGTGCACATGCAAGTTTTTATGTGTATGTGAAGGTGTGTCTGTATCTGTCAGTGTTCAGAATGCAGCCAGCAGTGCGCTGATGGCTGAGCAGTGCGAATGACACCTCCTGTTGACAGTGGGCTCGGAGCGAGGACGCTAGTCATAACATAACAGCAGGAAGGTGGGAGGACATCACCTCCAAGCACACACACACACACACACACACACGCACACACACTGACACACTATGACACAGTGTTAAAGTCATATCAAGGTCCTTATTTAGATGGGCTATCATCTCTGACCTCTCCCTCCATCCTCATTAGTCGGACTAGACAGCCTCTGCAGGCCTGGAGCCGCCTCAGGCCCACACACAAGATGTCACATTGCTTCATCGGTGATACAGTAACTCAACGCGCGCAGCCCCTAGGTTCAGTCTCCTGTCTTGTTGTGCCATAATTGACTGTTTGATTGACATTCTGTCTGCTTCTGATGATAGCCTTTTTGCTATTCTAGGTCTAAGTCACAAAAAGACCTATCACCATCAAAAATAAAACCTCTAAGAATGAATTTGCCCAGCATTTGCAGTAAATAGCTGTTACCCACACTGAACATGATGACCATTTTAATTATTGTTTTCAAGTCAAAACATGTGTGACCTGGGTCATATGGGGAATTTTCAAGACTTAGAGCAGATAATAGTAAA